>NC_141699.1:1005182983-1005212983 GCF_964263255.1 Lissotriton vulgaris | reverse complement strand
CTCCTCAAATAGGCTTTCTCTCTGTGTCATTGTCTAGACCTCATCTGCAAAAACTCCCAGTGGTTTTCTTGCCTCACTCTCTCTCCCCTCCTAGCTGCTGTCAGTACTCTCTCATCCCTCCCTGCTGTAACTTTACCCCCTCTCTTTCTCTCCAGCTATTCTCCATGTACCCTGATTGTATTATCACCCCATATCTTAACTCCCTAATAGCTGTTCCCCCTACATCCCTCTCTATATATCTTCGTATAACAGGCTCAACAGTAGGTATGTGAGTTCCTTGGGAAGATATTTGCTTCCATTAGGTGTTTTCCCAGACATGCTTCATCTATATTCTATAGGAAGGTGCTTTCTACAGGATTCTGGTGTGTGTTCTGCATGGGGAGCTAGATGCTCTTGTAAGTCTTTGGGACGCATCCTGTTGGTTTTCAGTATTCTCAAGACAGGAGTTGATCAGCGTTCCCAAGTTTGTCTGCGTCTGGTTTTTACATGCAAGTGCAGGCAAACAGCATTATTGCATGTCTAGGTTTAAGAGTGTTAGCACTAAAGTTAGACCTGTTGGCTTTAACAATGCTTGTTTAAAGGGTACTTTCTACTGCTTTTGGATTGGAGTCTTGAATATGAACGGATTGTCAGAACAGGCAAGCAGCCTTTCCCCGTTGAATTATACTGAATAGGAAAATGATTTACAAGCCAGCAAGCCTAGTGTTCCATTGACTGTGGGTATTTTGTTACTCAGAAGACAAATATATAAAAGGTACATACATACCTGTAAGCTGTACAGAATAGGCCGGTTTACATTTAGAGATTTGATTGTTCTGTTGTGATTTAGGACTGTTGCCAATGCTATCAAACTTTGTGTATGCTGAAAATAAAAACAAAACATATGTAAGTAACATTTAACAAAACAGACTCCATTGTCTTACATTGTGTCCACAAGTATTTATAATCTCAGAAGGGACTCTTTCTGTGCCAATATGACCTCATCCTTTGCAACACCCTTGCCAGCCATGGGATGGCGGTCTGTTGGGAATCCTGTTCAATCCTCAAGGAAGCTGCTGTGACACAAAGACATAAGTAATTGTCTCTTCACATCAGATCCAAACCAGGTTAAAAGCTCCTGAATATCTTCTCCCTACTTACTCAAGGCACTCACCCACCCAAAAGTGGAGAAGAGCGCCAAGTTGGAGGTGTCCAACGTTCAAGGCATTGCCACACGATAGCACTGTGGAACACCAGACCTAACCTATGTAAAGACTTTGACCAGAAGCTCACTTGTGTCGGTGCCTGCTCTGAGGCCCTAGGCATCCCAGATTCTGTAGAACCACCGAGAATGCACTGCACCACAAGTATCGTGAAGTTAACCTTTCCCAGGAAGCCTAACCTGTGACATGCGTTAGGTCGGTTGCCTCAAAGTCCGGCTCAGCCCTTCCATTTACACTTGGAACCTGATTTAGGTATTTGCTGTAAAGGAAAATCTGTGATTTTTGGCAGATATGATAGATCTTCGGTCAATACAATTTCAGTTAGAATAATCAACGATGTAGTACCACTGGCATACTACAAAATGGTGGTGATAATTATGTTGTGGTAATTCCTCCACTGGGGATTTATTGCCTCCACCAAAGTCAATATTTCACATCATCGCCCACCGCAGGGGCTTTTCCTCATTATGTCCTTACCACCATGGATTTTAGCAGACTATTTGCATAAACACCTCCACCTTAAATTCCCAAGTGGCAGTTAAAAAATGGTTTATTCTGGTACAGATAGTGCTCTGTCTACTTAAGCTATAGCGGTGTCTAATTAATACATGTGAGGCTTTTAATCTGGGCCTTGAGGCTGTCGTTGGTTACTCAACTGTATCTCTGTTGGATACTGTAGTATATTACTGATGTCAAATGGCCTCCAGTACTTGTGTAGATATGTAGGCCCTCACTACTTCTGGCCCTGTAAACTGAGATTGGAGTCTGCAAAGGGATCACAAGGGCATATTACTAAGAATAAGCGATAATTATCGCTAAGCTTGGTTAGCGACTATAATTTTATCGCCGTGCTTTGCCTATTTTTAGCGCTTAGAAACCTTGCTATTATCAAGGTTTATCTCCTAAGCGATAAAAATCGGCCGAAATGCATGAATATCGCTGAAAAGTCAGTGATATTCATGCATTACCGAGCTAATGCTCTTAGCCATGTTATCCACCTCCCATTGGATAACATGGCTAAGAACTGCTCTGGGTAGGCGTTAGCTTTTGGAGATATTCGAGCTTAGCGCAAATATTTCCAAAAGTAGGTAATAGGAGATAGCGATGTTAGCAAATGTTTCCAGTCGCTAACATCTTGGCACGCCCACTTTGCATGTCATTAGCGATGATTATCGCTGACATGCAAAGTGGGCCCCAAGATGATCGCTATCTCCTACTAGCTGTCGCTAACTGGTGTTAGCGACAGCTAGGTAATAGAGCGATGAAATTATCGCCGCTTTAGTGGGAAAAATTCCTGCTAAAGCGGCGATAAGGCTCTTGGTAATATGCCCCACAATTTTAAGTTTTGCAATGTTTATCGTACTCAGTAGACCCAGAGATCTGTGGACCCCAGTACAGTCTGAAGACTTAGTGCTGAAAACTATTTTTTAACAATATGTGGACAGTATATGCCCCTTCTGCACTTTTCTGTAGTCTCCATGGAATCCTGGGATACATTCTCCTCCGCCTTATCCCAATTCTAAAACGTTTTCATCCCAAGCGGGCTCAGAGCCTTGCATCACGTAATTGTGGTCAGACCTCAAATTAACGGATTAGATGGTAATCATTCCATGCTTCAAAGGACACTAGACATATTTTTGTAATGCAAATGTCTCAAACATTACAGAATAAATTTACTCCAAACCACTACAAGGAAGATCCTTATGTCATAACATTTGTTTAATTTCGTTCAGCAGCTTTTGCTCTAAAGTAAAAATACATATAGTACTTCTGTTGAAAATGCTACCTTTGTGCCTACACCCTTACTTTTAGCCAAATGGATGAATATGCATAAAACACATTTTTGTGACATAACCCAGAACTTACAATGTTTACATTTTTGTGACATAACCCAGAATTTACCATTTTTTACAGGTTTGGCCTTAATGGAAAAATTGGGGAAATAACCAAGATTCCACGCTGCTATTAATCCAAGCGACTGGGTTCTTACTGCAACTGTAGGGTGATGGGGAGCCTACACCATCTGCCATGGTTACCTGTCTCCAGCTTCAGATCTCCACCTGTAATTCTTTCCACCCTCCATATCTGCTCCAGTTGAATGCAACAGCCTGACATCTGCTCTCCTATAAATAGTTCATTCACCAATGAAGTACTCTACAAGGTTACATGCGTTACAGGAAAAGGGCAAGGCCCCTATACATGCTTGGGAGTGTCCAACATGTCAAGCCTAAGGCACACACCCTTGAGATTCCACACAGAGGTATAGAGGTGGACATTGAGCACTTCTAAGGCATGGACAGGCTGGGCAGATGCTACCGTGCATGCCTGCAACTGGACCTCCAGTGTCCTGGCTTATGGTGGAGGTCCACGTCCCTCTTGACTATCTCCACGGTCTCTGAAAGGTCGTGGCTCTACAAGGTCTTGGGCAACTCATTCAGTTTCCTGCTGTCAGAGACTCAAGTTGGCCATCACTTCCAGGATCTACTCCAGACACATGTTCATGGATGGGGAGCACTAAAGCTGGCCCCACCACAGCCTTGGGCCACCGATGCATCAGCTGCACTTGTAGGCGGCAAGTCCTGGGGCACGACAGAAAATATGCCAGCCTTACTGCTTGGTTGCGTCGTGTCTAATGCTCAGGCATGCCAATTTGGCTTTCGCCAGGGGACTGTGCCATTGGATTTGTGTTGTGCTTTATGGATCTGGTAAGGGCAGATGAGTTTGTTGTGCTGCTTGGGAGACAAAGCCTACTGCCAGGGAGCGATTGCAGATCGCGCCACAGACACACAAAGAAAGACGAGACTGACACTGGTTTTCCGCTATGTGAACAGCATACCACTTATTGTTCAAAATGACTTACCATAGTACATTTGCATATTTTACTCACCAGATCACAATCACCAAGGTCCAATTCCTCAAGTGATGTATTAATCTGTAGCATTGCTGCAAAATGCATTCCACCTTTATTTCCAATTTTGTTCCCTGTCAGCTTAAGACATTTCAAAGTCTCATTTCGCTGCATAAAAACATAAAGTTGTCATTTATCAGAGGCCTTTCTAGATGTGGATGAGAAAGAATGACAGTGGGTTATGTCAGACGGCACAACAGAATCTGACTTGTGGAGATTATTACCAACTCCAGAGTACAAGAAATCAGGAGAGAAATCCATAAAGCTGGAGATGTCATTTTCTTAGAGTTCAAAAGTAATTTGTTTAAACAAGCAGTTGCTATAATTCAGCAAATTAAAATGATATGGTTTAGCTAATGAACACCCAACAAAAAATTCAACTTTGTGTGGATGTGTTCTTCATTTTATGCATTTCAATGATAAGTGACATTGTTGTCACAACCTCTTTTTTTTAAAGATAAGAGTGGTGGGCACATTCCCTGCATGAAACAGGAGATTCCTTGATAAAGAGCCTCAAAAGTTGCATGATGACATCTCAAACAATTTATTGCGGATTATTACATTTTTGATAAATGTCAGTCTGTTTTTTAGGTCAGATTGGAGCCTGTAGATCGTTTTAGTATACAAAGTGCATTGTAGACAAAGATGACTGATGCCTACTCTCTAGACCTGTCAGCAGCATTTGGCACAGTAAATCACTCTCAGGCAATTTCTGCAAAATTCTCAAGAAACAAATGGTGTGGTCGTACCTGGAGTATCAGAATCAGGCAATACAAATGTCCCAAATTCTCTCCAAACCCCACATCTCTTCAGGCAGAGGTAGATATGTGCCTTTGCTTACATTCTCATGGGCATTCAAGTCATGGATGGCTAACCAACTTAAAGTGGACCCACTCAAATTGAAGTTCCTTTAAATATTCCCTTCCGCCCACCCATCATTGTTCCATTCTGGCACAGCCTTGGTCTGATTCACTCAACATGTTTCCATTATTGAAAGTTAGAATTTACCTGACTTTATGCTTGACAAAAATCTGAACCTAAATGCACACATTAACTCCATTGATCAGAAGTCTTCAAAATCTGCATCGACCCCCCCAAGAAGGTGCACGGTTCTCTAGCATCTTGAGCCACAACGTCAGTGAAGGGGCTGGATAAGCAGTAGTAGACCTTTGCTTAGAGATGAGTGGTGGTTTATGGAGAAGAAGGCAGATGCTGTCCATGAGAGCTATGTAAGGGACCGGAGCCAAGGAGTGAGTGCGAGATCTTAAGAGTTTGCCTATCAAACTCCATGTGGCGAGGAAGACTGGGGTTAGGGCTGAGAGAAGCAGTCAGCTAGTCAAGCAGGGAAGCAGCTTTATACTTTTGTTTTCAGATCAAGATCATATAATATCCTCCAGCCTCTCACCACACACATGTGGGAAAGCCATTCCTTAGAAGCTAAGGAGCCTATTCACAAAGGTACATTAAGTTGTAAACCTATGTAAAACAAAGTCAAACTTACCTTTTTCACACCTACCAGGCCTTCGCAAAGGGACTTCTGCGAGGCTTAAACCCATTTACGAGGGGGAAGATCTCAGACATGAGTGTGGTGAGCTCTGCACTCATAATTACTACTAAAGGGGTGATCAGTGGGCTTTCTAGTAAGTGGTTTGCCACAGACATTTGACAATGGCCACAAACATCTATGTCTGGGGCTCTCCCAGCACAGGTCTGTCTTAACTTCCTTTTCCTTGGCAGGAAAGAGAAAGGCTCACATACAGATTTGCTGACTTTTTTTTCGAATTGGGCCCTCAAGGTTAAAGGGTAAGCTGGACTCCATTTTAAGGCAATGACGGAACACACATTTTATTTTTTAATAGCAGAGCTCTTTTTAACAATTGTGGAGGGAGAATGTAATAAACAAAAAGTGCTGGTGCCGCCTATGCTATAATTAAACATGCGGACACCAGCACTGTTTTTTATATTACATGGTCTGCTTGTATAACGAGAACAGTGCTCATTTACACTGCACTAAGGAAGTCTTGCAGCGTTTCTTCTCAAATGCATGCATTTTTGCATAAAGTAAATTTGTGTAGGGACTGTAGGCAAAAGAATACGTTCACTGGGCCTTTAACCAGTTAGTTGCCGCCGTCGGCCAATGGCTGTCGCAAGCACTACCTTGGTACGACACGGCCCCACCCACATTATAGAACCCCACGCACTGCGGCAAAATTCTCGCCGCGGTAAACGGGTTAAACGATAGGCCAGGGGGAGGGGGAGTATCGGGGGGCTGTTATATTTTTAAAAATCTGTTATTTACACCTCTTAGAAATGGCATCGTACTACATACACTGTTATTATAAAGGTGGCTGTGGGAAAAATGTAGGGATGCCTTGGAGCAAAACCCCGGGGTGAAGTACAGGGGCTCAATTGTTTTTAATTAAAGAAGGGGCTGAGAAACAGTATGCTGGCGAGAGGTAGCCCAATGGAGGGTGAAGTGGAGGGCAAAGCACAGACTCATTATTGTTTTATGAATGGCCATCATCCTATCTTTAGGTCTCGCCTAGCGACGCAGCGCATGCGCTGCCCGCCTTGGCGAAATCTATTGTCATGGCTTTTTCGGCCTAAGGGGGACAGGAGCGGTGCCCTCGCCCGGACAGGCGATGTGCACGTTCATGGCTCCGGCCTGCTCGGGTGCACACTGGTGACAAGGGATAGGATTTCTTGAACCCTACTTTGCGACTCAAAATTACCCTTGGCTACTGCAGGTAGACGTAACAAGACTTGGAGTCAAGTGTGTCTACCTGAGCCAGAGTCTCCCTGGAAACAGAAACAGCGGGTTATTGTGGAGGGAATGGCAGTCCTCGCAAAGGCCGCCGGGACATACATTTTTCGAGAAGTACTAGTGTTGAGATTTTAAATACAGAGCCAGAACAACTGTCGAACTCAAGTGAGAGCACTCCATTGAGGCTCACACATCACTGGAGAGCCCATTACCAAGATTGGCATGTAACATGTTCCAGTGTACTACTCACTGCCAGCATCTCCCTTGCACCGCACCTGCTTCAACCTGATGAAATCTCCAGACCCATTGAAAAGGTGGGATTACCTGGGAAATTTACGAACCCTCTTGTAATTCCTCAATTATGAGGGGCCCCTAGGGTAACCTCCTAAAGTTACCTGTATCCCCATAATGGATAACTTCGGGAAGGGAGAGATAACAGCAGATTTTCCAAGGCACTTGTAATGAGCCCTTGGCCTAGCTCTTTATATTACAGCTTCCCTGACTCCCATGCATCCTTCTCTGTGATTAGGAACAACACCCGGATGTACATATGTTGAGAGCAGTTGTTAGTAAGACTTGTTTGCTCCATATATGTCCCTGCCTTTCCACCATTCTTTAAAGATCAAAGGACGAAATGCTCCAGAGGAGTCCACTCCACCAGAACCAATCCTGTTGATTCGCAAGCTGAGACCTAGCGCAAAGAAGCCAATGTTGGGTGGGAGAGCAGTGTAAAAAATAGGTTTAACCTACAATCATATCAGCAAGCATGGCACACTACACGCTCTTTTGAAAAAGCAAGCATGTAGAAACTCTGTAGGTTAAAGGTAACAGGTCACTAAATGAACCCAACTTAATACAATTCGACTGCAGTCTGTATTAAAAGATAACATGTTTGCTGGTAGGCTGGCTCTTTAGCACAGTTCTTTTGCCATCTGTGAGGGGGTCTGTGAAGTGTTCCATGTTTATGTGTAACCTCTGAATTTGCATTTTATTTTGCACTAAGTTGCTTTTCACTTTACAGCACCTCTACACTGTAAGACACAGCTTGCGCATCTCTAATCACACCTGTATAAAAAACACAGTGGTACAAAAATGTCATTTGTTTGCAAGCATGGTAAAGAAAAATACAAATGCAGTTGATGGGTTAATTCTAAGACTGATCACTGATCAGTCAATATTTGATTTCTCCACACCTCAATATACTAATTTCTTTCAGAAAACACTGTATGTAAAATAATGTAAATAAACCTGAAACACTGATGGACAAGAATCCTTACGTGCAATGCTCGTGCGATGAATTCGGCACCATCAGGACCAATGTCATTACACATAAGATTTAGGTAGCTCAATGCTGGCGTTTCCTGAAGAAGAAAAAAAACACAAATGACTTACTAAATTAGAATCCAATGTCAGAGAACAGAAGTCAGGCTTAAAGCAAACTCACAGGACAAACACGAGATACGCTGAGCATCTGAGAGATTGATCGAGTTACCCCCAGTTTTTCTTGTGGAAATCTTTGTAAATACTGTATTAGATAGCAAGTGGGATAGCTATGGTCATCTACAAACTAGCTCAAGTATAAATCTTTGTGACTTTTTGTATTTGTCCTGTATTGATTCACTGACAGATGCTCTGCACCACTAAAAGAAAATAGTGGATATGTTGCAGAAAGAATGGTTGAGACCATTTTAAAATATTAAAACTGATAGTAAAATGTACCCCCAATAATCGAAGGCAGTTAAAGAGAACAAGACACCAGAGACAGCATTTTGTGAAAGATACAAATGTATTTTATTTCAAAAGCACACTAAAGCCTTCCAAAATCATGTGGTAGTTTTCCTTATGCGATTAGGAGAATGTTGTCTAACCCGTCACGTTAAGGAGAAAGAGAGGAAAAGGACAAAAATGTGTTCATGCAGGATCATTGCCATCTATGGGGCAGGTTTTCAACATCTATACAGCTACCACAACCCTGCATTTAGTTACCATGACTGCCCCAGTTTTCCAGGAGTGCTCACCCTTGAGAAGAGTACATTTGAAATATATCCAAGGTACTAAAATACCCGCAAAGGGTAAGCAAATAACTTAATTCTATGCATATGTGGGAATTTGCCTGCTTTTGCAGGGAGATACTCTGGTACATCAGAAAACCCGCCCCAAATGTGAAATATGTAACTGTGGAAATTCCACCATTCTGACAGAAATTCTATAAGCCTCAGTCCCATCTGCAGTGGTAAAATCCAGCCAGTCATTTCCAAAATCACAAATTCAGGTGCAAATGTGTTCTTGGATAGTCAAAACATTACTATAAAACGCACATTGATAATTAGCTATGTTTAAAGATGGCTCATAGTATGTGGTAGTATACACACCGGAAGGCTCGAAAGAGGGAAAATAGCCACAAATGTTCTCAGAGTATTATAGCATTTACGGTAAATTTCCCACTTTATGGCATTCTTGAAGAAGACCTGAAATGCTCCTGGAAATCAATGGCAGTCATAGTTTTTGAAGCCTACTCACATACATAAAATGTATGCATGAGGAATTTTCACCAGCTGCATTTGTAAGTCTAAGAAAGCTGGCAATTGGTAAATATACATTTTTGTATGGCCAAGTGAAAAGTATTTTATCCTTGTTGAGAAACTCCTTCCCCTCCACCCTTTCAATTGGGATGTGCTTCCTTTGCATACCCAGATACACACATTCTCTGGAATATACCAATAAATGAAATATATACTGATAACAGCTAAGTAACGTGGACAAAGGGATTTTCAGCGCCAACTAATTTAAGTAAAGTCATAACACAGTACTTTAGTCTAAATGTGAAAAAAAAACTGTTAACCAAGCCATTTTGTATAAGTTAGATAAGCGCTTAAATGAAATATGAAGCAGAGTGGTGGTGTACAATCAGAATATTGAGATTCCAGTATAGACATACAAAAATATTGACTTCAGAATATCAACTATCAAAATAGTGTTAAGTATATATAGTTGAGTGTAGATTTACTATTCTTTTAAAAAAATCTTATATTTTTATTGTTTTAAAACAGAACACAAAATGAATGCAGACACAGTACATCAAGACTTCGACAGATCATGAATCCAGCGATACATTCTGTTAGTATATTCATCCCGTCCCTTCCCCCTTACCGCCTGCGCTCCTAAAACCCTTCCTGCTCGGCATGATCTAGGTGGGTAGGCACATCTTATGCAGGTCCTAATGAATTAACTCTTCACCTATCTCTCCGTCCTCTACCCATATACATGTATTAGGGGCGATATTGGGTGGTCTCATCATCTTCAATTTGATTTACTATTCGTAACTCTATGGCTATGTACCTTTACTGTATAGAAGTATCAATAAGTGTAACTTCGATATTCAGACATATAATCAGAGTGTAATGGGCAAATGAGGATTTGTGCCATTTCGGCTTTATCTTACTCTGATATGTGTCCTCACATGGAGCAATAGAGTGTTGATGATGGGAACAACCACAAACAATTGAGTAAAGGGTTCACGAGCTCTATATCAGGGGTTTGCAACCTTTACTGTAAGAAGAGCTGCTTATATTCAATAAACATCATCCCGAGCTACTAATATTGTTAGTGTTGTACTAGTGACCACATCAAACAAGATTATATTAGTGGCTATCCTATGCAACATTACCAGCAGTGATCACATCAGTGTGTCAGACAGGGTTACCAGCAGTAATGTAAGCTGTTAATTTAGACTGCCTTTACATAGGTAATAGATAACAGCCATAGCTGCAATGTCCATGGCACAATGGTAATATAAGTTTCCCAACACCACACGATTTATTAATCAGTCAGTCAGTCAGTCAATCTTTATTTGGGTACCACAGTACCCATAAAAGCACAATATAAAATGCATTACATACATATTAAAATTTTAACCGGTTAAATAGTCTAAATACATTCATTATACAGAACATAAGGGATGTAGTGCCAAATTTAGGATCATCACAGAACAAAACTATTTACATTACTCTCAGTCTTCAACCATGGATCTGCGTGCCCTTACTGCTGTTTTTAGGAAAGTGCAAGTGCGGAAAATAAGGTCCTCATCATCTAAAGTTAACATGGAATCAAATGCTGCCTCTAAATTAATTGGTCTTCTCTTATTAAAATACGAGCATAAAAACTGTTTAAAATATTTGATATAAAATTTGCAGGAGAATATAAAATACTTTACAGATTGCTCACTCCTCCCATCGCACGGACACGGGATTGAGTTTAAATTAGAACAATAACCAAGTGGGAAGGAGAGTACAAAACAAATTGTGCCAGCCCTTAAAAGAACAATAAACTTGTCTCCCAGCGAGTCATCTGTAGTAACAAATAGATGTGGAGTGGGTGCCTATAATGTTCAATGACCATATAGTTACGCACAGTAGTTTTACTGACCTCTACTGCCTCACTCTCGGTCTTATATAAGGAGTACAGAGCATTCTGCAAATCCTTTTCTGCAACTAAAGCAGCAAGTGAAGGGTCCCAAAAGATGCTTTCCATATTTATACTGCGCAAACTTTCTCAACCCTCCACCCAACCACAGGATATCTAGGCCCAAGCACAACCTAAGCAGTCCTTAATGATTGACTGGATCAAGGTGGCTGCTTCATTCTTCCATACAGCAATCCACATAAGTGCTGGACGAGCCCTGATAAAATCAGAAATAAAATTAATATTGAGCTCTTTATGAGATATGTAATGGGAGGTTGAAATAGGGACATTCAGTATTTTTCTGCAGAATCTATTCTCCTCCTGCTGTATACCAGAGCAGCTGGCCGTCCCCATATCTCAGCACCATAGGTGGCTACCGGGGTACACTGATGTTTATAGATCCTTTGGACAGCTAATACTGCACCCATTGTCTTAGGGCGAGTGATGCTTAAAATCGAGTTATTGGCCTTTGAGAACTTGCTCCTGGAGCGAGATAAGTGCTCCAGGAGTTGTTCGCAGCAAAGGCCAAACCCAAATATACAAAGGATTTTACCGCAGTCATCCTATGGCCGTCTATTGCAATCGGGCGTATAGCCCGTTTGCCTGGGCCACTGCTCATTAAAAAAGATTCTTTATTAAGTATCAGCCTTAAAAGTATTTTCGAAATTCAACCATTTTTCTCCAGAGATCATCTTATGCGTTCTGAATATACACACATTTTCGTCTCAAATAAATACAAATTTTGCAATTTTGGTATAAATATATTAATTCCGCCAAGCAAAAGCTTCTAATTTAATAGGCTTAGCAGCACGCAGGACAGCTAATCAAAGCAGCTGGAGAGCCACCTGTAGCTCATGAGATACTCGTTAGAGAAGTCTGCTAAAAATCGATTAGTTCAGGAATCCACAAAACTTCAGTAAAAAAGAAAGCACAATTTTTATGAGCTAAATCTAACCGGTGATATGCACAGAGCTTGCAGAGTCCTTTCCAAGCATCTAAAAGAGTCATATATACTATTTGTCATAATGCAAAGTAATAGTTTGTCACAGTAAGAACAAATTGTGTAAATTGAACTGTGCAAGCAGACTGCAGAAATGAGTTGGCCTGTAAGGTTGCTGCTGCTCCAGTACTAACCTTTTCCCTCATAGCTTCCAGTTAGTAAATGGTGATCCCCATCCGGAGTGAAAGAGCACAGAGAGGCCAGGTTTTAGATCTTCTTTCTGCTACAATGCTAATTGCTGGATCTGGTTTAGGCTGGCCTGTGACATATTCTCTGATTTAATAAACCATTGTATGCCACCCTGGGAAATAAAGCAGGAGAAGAAGCAGGACTTTTCATAAGGGCGGAGCCTTCCACATGTGTATGGTCCACCTAAGGGATGACCCTCACATAATTTCCCACCTTCTCTTTCAATTTACAGAAAACAATATTTCACTCTGATGGGAATACATAGTTATTATTTTGATACAATTTTTTGAGTCCAAGTGGAAGCTTGCTAATCTCATTAGGAGGAGAGTATACTGACTGATCAACTGGTGACACTTCCTCTGGGAACTGAACAATGGCAATCATTATTCTGCACATTAGGCTCTGCTTAGCAGGTAACTGACTTGCTTCAAATTCTTCCTCAACTCCTCATTTTTACGCTTTCTCTGCAATATATTTTACAAATTCTCCTCTCCTTGCAATTGGAATGTTCTCAAAATAAAAGACAAATTTGAGGTCTTTGGTAGAGATACAGATATATGGACAGCTGAAAAAGGGAGACAGCAAAGTCAAAATATATGTAACGTAAGAAGGCTGCGTAAGTCCAATGTATGTATGTAGTATTTAAATAGTGTGAACCTAGCCAAAGGCAGTGCAGCACAGCGCTTTCCAGGGTCAAAAGCAGGCATACAGTCAATGAGTGATGAGAGATAGCTGGTGTGTGGATTGTTAATGCATTGTGATAAGGTGTTCTTTAAAAAAGTGCATCTTCATCTATTTTCTCAATTGGAGCACCATTAGAGTAGTGGTAATGATTACATCAGTTGTTTTTTCAGATACTGCGTCGCAGAGATGGTAAAGGTCTGCTGCCTTCTTTTTTTTAACAATTTCTAATCTAATGGTGTTCTGCGTGCAGGAATGCCGAAACCAGACATGGTGAGCTTATCTACAAGATAAACAAGGATGCTGGTTGTGGTGACTTTGTAATGATACAGTTGGTCCAGGAGGGTAGCCTGTCGAGTTACCACTATCCAGATATGAGAGTACGAAGGCTTTAACAGCAGTTCCGAGGTCACCTACTGCACAAAAGGGTTTCACTTTCTTTAGAAGAGAGAGCGGGTGCCAGGCAGTTTTTGTTTTTTGGCAATTTGTTCCTTGAGGGTTCGGTTTGTGTCCCTGGTGTGTTCAAGTGACTTGGCATTTGTTGAAAGTTGCTTCTTGTCACTGAACCTTGTTTGAACTATCTTTTGCTTGTTGTTCTTGACAAATAACAGGAATTCTGTGTTGGTTGGGTTTAGCTTCAGGTAGGCACTTTTGTCTGGAGTCTTTATTTGAGGAGTTGGATGTCTGCAGCAGGGAGACCTTCTGGCACAGTTGTGTATAATCAACATATTGGTGAATCCTTATGCTGTTATTTCGGAGTAGCCAACTAAGGCTTCCAATGTAGGGGTTGAAGGTAAAGGGGCAGTGAACACCGGGGGACTACACAAGTAAAATGGATTAGGGTTCTTTTTAGTACCTGGATGTACTAATGTGAACATATTACATGGTGTAGATGAGAGTAAGAGGGTCGACTGTGTCAAAGGCAGTAATTGGTCCAGCATTATAAGGAGCCAGTGGTCATCTTGATCTGGGGTCAGGATGACATTGTCTACAATGTGTAATAAAGGTGTCTCCAAGCAGCAACATTATCTGAAGCCAGAGTGGTAGTTGTACAAGAGATGGTTAATACTGATTCGATCCTGGAGTTCAGCATAGACTGCTTATTCAATGATCTTGACGATAAAGAGTAGGTGAGTGATGGATGGTGCAGAAGTTGGCAAGGTCATTGGGATCTAGTATAAGTTTCTTTAGGAGTGGGAGGATCTGGCAGGTCTTGAGAGTTTCTGGGAAGATGACTTGAGTGAAAGAGGAACTGGCAATAGTGAGTAGGGGGTCAGTGAACTTTCACAGCGAGAGATTTGATGATGGATGAGGGTAAGACAATATTTAGTCAATTATGTGCTGACCATTTGGCCCGGTATCAGTGAGCATTTGAATGAATATGTAGGGTACCTCAATTAAAATGTGTATAATGTACGATTCACGATGTGCCATAACCCAAAAAAGATAAACTTTCTGGATGTACAATTGTTTGTAGGGGTGACACCATACAGAGTAGACTGTACTGCAGGGAGACAACTACTAACAATATTTTGAGGGCAGAGAGTCTGCCTCCTTTTTCAGTAATTTGTGGAATCCCTTCTGGTGAGATGACCAGATTGCGCAGAAACTGGAGTCAGGATCAAGATTTTGATGAGTGCATGGGAGATTTAAGAAACAGATTGAATGTACAGGGTATAACCACACTTTACTTAATGGAGCAGAGAAAAGGATTCGAAACGTTGATAGAAGCCTCACTCTTGTGCAGAAACCGAAGCTAAAAAGACATGATGATGGACTAGCACTAGTCATGACTTACAACCAGGACCACAAAAAAGTTGGTCTCTTCTAATGGGTGTACCTGGTTTGACTAATGTAATCTCAGCAAAACCTACTATTACCTATAGAAGAGGTCAAACAGTAAGGACAATGTGATGAGAAGAAACTACTTAGAACCGACTGAATGAAACAGAGGGAACTGGTTGCCGGATCCACCTAAAGGATTTTATACTTGTAGTGGGTGTAGTGTCTGCCAATATGGTCTCAATAAAGTAAAATATTTTAGATACAATACTGGCAAAACGTATCATGTACAACAGTTCATCAGTTGCAATAGTGTATTTGTGATCTATGCCAACATTTGTAAGTGTTCAAAGGTCTATAAAGGAAGTAACTCTGAAACTAAGGATACAAGAACATCGTAGGGGAGTTACCAGCCAGGTCACCCTTAGAAAAAAAAATATTGTCATTGAGGCAATGTAGATTTTAAATTTCACAGAAAATTGAGGACTCACAGGGGGCGGGGAGTCGGCGGAGGGCTCACAGGGTTGACATGGAATTAAAGCTTCGCCAAATGGAGGCAAGATGGATTAACAAACTAAGGACATTTGTGAAGAGACTTAACTCAGAAAGTGAGTTACATTATGTTTATGAAGGCTCTGCCTACTAGATACAGTTTCCCATAGACTGGCACTGTCTCTTTTACCAGTTACAGAGCCTAAATATGTTTGAATGCCTCAGGATGGCATACAGAGGTTGGGTTAATGCACTGGGTATAGTGGAGCTAACTACAGAAAATGTAAAGGTGCTGTTCGGTTTGTTGTTTTACAATATTAAGATACCCTTATGCAGATCGGACATCATATTGTCTAGATATACTGACATGGTTGATGACGTTTAAAAAAAAAAAATAAGTCTGGCAGCTGGTTATGGGACATCTGATGACATGATTGTATTGAGAGATTGGATCTGGGTATTCCTTTCGCATTTACAAATTGTTGTGCTGTAACATGCAACAGTACTGCCTGTTTTGGAGATTATATACATGTTTTCCTATGGAAGGGATGGAGGTGGTCATTACTAGTGTCTTAGGCGCTGATGCTCGGGTACTATGCTCATTGTTCTTAATAGTCATGGAAGTACGTCTCTTAATCGGACAGGCGGAGAAAAAGTAGCTTCCCCAGTCCTATGATATCTCCTGTTGGTCTTGTAATTGTGGATTTGCGATTGGGTAAGTTGAAATGAACTGTCTTGATGTTGACAACAGAAGGTTGACCCTACAAAAGTATAAGATGTATTGAGTGTACACAATACTTTGGACACACAGAGTACCTGATAGCGATATGGTGGTCAATTAGAGCGCAATGAACATCTATGAAGGTAGGACACTTCTGGAATGCACCGTCTGAGTGTGAGGAACTAAGTTGGCGCAGCTCCCGAACACAAAAGTTCTCGTATCAGCTCCAGAGTATGCTCCTACTGCACAGAGCTCAGATTGGTGGCTTTGAATTTTGGAACGTTTGGATAGGTTACAGTGATCATGATGTTTGAAGTGTGACAGGTTAATGATTGAACAATATGAAAAGACCTGTTTGGATAACGGTAAAAGAGGTCTGGCACATTTTAGCCTTAGGATGTATTGTTCTGGCATAATGCTTGTGCTTCATTTAGCTATGATTAGAACTGGACCACTGTGGAACTTACTGTTGTTTTTAAGATGGCACTAACGATTGGGTAATAACAATGGGCCTGCTTTGAGAACGGCATCCGATGATTGGCACTCTAAAATCTTGAGAACTATTGACTTGAAGAAAGTGCTTGTGGCTCTCAAAGCCATGATTAGGGCCAACCCACAGTGGAACCCTAAGTTGGAGCCAATATGTTGTTAATGATAACACACACGAGATAGTATTGTGGCGATGAGTCAATGGATATTTACTGACTATAATGATTGCAATAATATGGTATTATTTGTGGGATTTGCTATGTACGGATTAAGAAAAGTCACCTTTTTTTTTAGTAAATAAGTTTCGGCTACCGACTACGAGAATCCTCATGTTGGTGCTGTAGCGTGCTTAAATTGCTCCTGACGAAGGATTGTTCGGTTTTAATTCTTAACCACATAGCTGCTGTGGTTATTTTTCTCCTGTGCTGGATATTGCCATTTCCCATTGTTCATGACGAGCTGGGCTCGTCATCAGTGTTTGAGGAGGCTACACCATGACGAGCCCAGCTCGTCATCAGCGTCGAAGGGGTTAAGTGTCCTGATAGGATATATTGCTTGGGGGGGTTTTAAACATTCGTGTAGAATTACCATGTTTTGGCATTAATATGTTTCAAATGTTACTATTCGCCATGTATAAGAAAGGGCTGCAGTGATTGGCAAATGATACATGAAAGGCCACAAGAATATGCACACAGAATTGTGCAATTTGAATTTTAACATGCTTTGACAGGGTGAGACATTCTGCAAGCAGAGAGCTCGATACGGACCGTTATTCTTAAGTTCCTTTTTGCCAGACATGAATAAGGGTTGTGGTGATTGGTTAAGGGCGTATGTAAAGCTAGGATGAAAATGAGACAAGATTGGGTGATTCCAATTTTATGAAGCACTGATTGGACAAGACACCCTTTAATTAGAGAGCTCCTCATACAGTCTCTTTACGAGGAACATCCATATTAGTGTCATGCTGTGCTATGCTTATTATACTTTGCAGTCAGTGATTGATGGAATAATGCCAGGAGAACAGGGCCGGGCTGGTAACTGTAAGCAGCCCTGGCAAATTTTGCCAGACCAGCCCCCGTCCGACGGGCAGCGAGCGAGCGCAGTGAGCGAGACCGACCGCCACTAGGGGGGTTTGGGGGGGTTTTCCCCCCAAGAAATGTTTGGAAAATGACAGACCAAAATGGTGAATTTTACAGCACATTTTTGATTACATATTCAAATTGTATCAACTTTCAAAGCACAGAAAATAGTAGATGATGACCTTAAAGAACATCAGGTTGCCCACCCAGTCGTATGTACCCATAGGCATTCTTTCAGAGAGCACCAAAAATAGACACAAGTAGTGAATCATGTTCCCTGCCCCTTCTAACCCAACCCCCAGGCGGATCTGCCAAGAGGTCTGAAAACTCATGAAAAACAAATGAAGACGTCTGCATAATACATTCATTGACAAAACATATTGTATAGAAACGCTGGGAGGATGAACAAGCACTGACTGCGGGAATAGGTCTGGCTATGTTTTTATGTGGGGAGGAGAGAGAGGGGGGAATTTAGGGGGAGAGAGAGAGAGGGAGACAGAAGAAGAGAAAGGGAGAAGTAGAGGGAGAAAAAGAGGAAGAGAATGAGAGAGAGGAAGGAGAGGAATGAGAAAGATGGGGAAAGGGATGGAAAGAGAGGGGCGAGAGAAAGAAAGTGGGAGGGAGAGAGAGAGGAGAAAATAGAGATAGAGAGGGAAGAGAGGCAGAGGGCGAGAGAGGGGGTGAGAAAGACAGGGATAGAAAAGAGAGGGAGGGATAGAGAGAGAGGCCAGGGAGAGAGAGAAAAGGATAGAGAGAAAGGGATAGGGAGTGAGAGAGGAACCAAGAGAGATATGGGGAGAGAGAGGGGGAGAGGGGGGATAGAGAGAGGGGGAGAGTGAGAGAGCGAGAGAGGGATAGGTTGGTATAGAGAGAGTGAGAGGGATAAATAGAGAGCGCGTGAGGGAGCGAGAGAGAAATAGAGAGAGGGAGGGAGCGAGAAAGGGGAGAGAGAGAGGGCAACAGAAAGAAAGAGTGGGAGGGAGGGAGAGAGATAGAGAAGAGAATAGAGATAGAGAGGGGAGGGGGAGACAGGGAGAGGGAGAGAGGGGGAGAGAAATGCAGGGATAGAAAAGAGAGGGAGGGATAGAGAGAGAGAGAAAAGGATAGAGAGAAAGGGATAGAGAGTGGGAGAGGAACTGAGAGAGATATAGGGATAGAGGGAGAGAGGGGGGATAGAGGGAGGAGTGAAAGAGAGAGAGGGATAGGTATAGAGAGATTGAGAGGGATAAAAAAGAGCGCGTGAGGGAGAGAGAGAGAGGGATAGAGGAATAGAAAGGGAGAGAGAGGGAGGGATAGAGAGAGAGTGGGAGGTAGCAAGAGAGGGAGAGAGAGAAAGGGAGAGAGAGGGGGCGGGAGAAAGAAAGAGTGGGAGGGAGGGAGAAGGCGGGTGAAAGAGATGGGGCACGAAAGAGACAGAGAGAGAGGGAGAGGGATAGAGAAAGAGAGGCATACAAAGACAGAGGGGGAAACATGGTAGGAGAGAGAGAGAGAGAGAGAGAGAGAGAGAGAGAGAGAGAGAGAGAGAGAGAGAGAGAGAGAGAGAGAGAGAGAGATCACACTGTTCCCTTTCTGTCCGCATTTGTCTTTTCTTCTACCTTATCTCTACACCCCCAACTGGCTCCGCTTCAGCCAACTATGGGGCAACATGCATTCCAGACAGAGCACTACTACCCATTGGGACTACCCGTCCCAATATTGACAGCAGACAACACTTAAACCAAAAGGTTCATAGTCATACAGCCGTTTTAAGGTTATGGACATGAGATAAATGCACATCCACCGAGTCTGAAAGTGAAATGGAACACATTACACAGTCTGTGCTTATCCCAACACCAGCCAAGGATCCAGCCTCCCTGGACCAAACTTGGACGCCTCTGAGTCAGCATTTCAAAACTTGTTGTAATGTGCAGCAGATCAAAAGGAAGAGACAGCTTTTTTGACATTACGTATGTCAGCCTCACTTTCCTTTGCTCCTCAAAGTACAAACAAATGTGTGATCATATGATTACCTCCAAGATTTAAACACAACTGAATTTGTAGCCACAACTAAGTTAACTCAAAATTGCCACTTTCAATAATGCGCAGTTCCAGGTATCACACGTCCTTGCCATTTTCACAGTGAGCACATCATCAGCCAGGATAGCATGACTCCAGTAGCATGGAGAGCATGGGACCCACGTCTGGGCATAACCTTCCCACTCGGGGTGACAAATTCAAAAACAAGACTTGATGGACAGAATGCAGAACAATGTCAGACATCCACCCCAGTACAGAGGTCTGGGCCTAAATCCACAGTTTGTTTGCTCTCCATGCCTTTCCAGTTTGAACACAGCCATAAATGTAATCAGTCTTGACCCTGCGCCCAATGGGAACAGTCCAGCCTGAACTGCCAGGCCAGGTCCTCCCTGGCCTGGAAACAAGCATTCTAGGACCGGTTTTGGGGTTTCACCCCTCATCAGCCAGGATAGCATGACTCCAGTAGCATGGAGAGCACGGGACCAACGTCTGGGCATACCCTTCACACTCGGGTGACAAATGCAAAAACAATTGTTGGACAGAATGCAGAACAATGTCATACATTCACCGAGTACAAAGATCTGGGCCTAAATCCATCATTCTTTTGCTCCCCATGCCATTCCAGTTTGAACCCAGCCATATGCAAATCAGTCTCGACTACAGTGGCATTTAGAGCAGCATTCAAAACAGTCTGCTTTGTCATGAATGCTGGTGATGGTACAGCACTTTGAGACATTATTCTGCAGTGCTCAGAAATTATAGGAGGTAATGAAAACTGTAGAATTGCTGGCACAGACATAGAGCACATACCAGATATATATAAGCACAGGTTAACTCCCTTTAATTAAAGTTTTAATACATTCATGTGGTTACCTAGTGACATAGCGAGTTTGATTTTTACTCCATAATCGACAGCCTGCAATGATCATGTCTGATCATTTTGACACCATTTAAAAGGAATGCCCGCCGTTTTCAAAATCAGTGTAATCATACTGAAAGTTGTTATGGGCAAAATTGTGTATTATTGAAATTTCCTGAAATTCCATGAGACGATTGCAAAATGAGGCATTCACAGCAAAAATGAAGCTTGCCCGTATCTTGCACAACTTTTTTAAGTGAACATGCATCTAATGAAAAAAATGTTTCATGAGGAGACTGGCTTGAGTACAGACATGTTCTATCCAAATCAGTTCCCCATTGGTAACTAGCAAAACACCAGCGTCTATGGTTCGTTCCCTGTTGAATGGAGAGTTTCTCTGAATTTTAATGTAGGAATCTCCCTTGGAAAACAAAACAAGTATTGCCACAGCCAATAGGCAATGCATGGCATTCACCAGCAACTTAACAGACAAACATAAAAAGCCTATATTTAAGCATACATGCCAACATTACTAGCACGTGCATGCACAGAAATTCAGACACACACACATGGTGAGCCAAGCAACACTGCAAGCATGAATGCACTTAAACCAAGTCATCATGGATTGCCTACTGTTAAATCTTATGACTATTCTAATTCACTTTTTTATTTTTTATTCAACATTTTCCAATACGCACAGAGTACGGTATTGCATATCAATATGAGGCTGCAATTGCATTTCTAATTGAAAGAAGCAAGCAACCCAGGTACATAGTCAGTCATGTAACACATTTGCTTCTTTCAGTCTCGGGAGTCTGGCGGAAAAACGGACCTGCGGAATGCTGTTGGTGGCACTGGCAGACACAGGGGGAGGTCGGGCTAGGTGGCGCTAGTTGAATAAAATGATGGCCGCTTCAGTAGTGGTACCGTTTTTTTACAGGCAGCTTGCGACTCGGTTGCGAGACGAGTGCGAACCTAATTTCAAAGAAGCAAGCAAGCAGCGCTGACTATGTACCTGATGACAAGTAAGTTATAACCTCTCGGGCCGGGAGGTTTTTAACCAGGCCTGGTCAGGTTATAACTTAGGCAGCTAGCGAGTTGCGAGACGAGTGCAAACCTAATTGCACAGTTCTATTTCAAAGAAGCAAGCAAGCAGCGCTGACTATGTACCTGATGATAAGTTATGATCTCTCGGGCCGGGAGGTTTTTAACCAGGCCTCACATCAATCACTCCGGTTATTGGGCGAATGCACTGTTTCAAATGAACGGCAGCAGAAGGGTGCTGGGCTCGCGGGTTGTGTGATGTGTTTCTTGTCTACACATGAGCGCCCTCCCTGGGGGCAGCAGGGGTATGAGGCGCCCCAGCCCTCAGGGCGGAACACGCTGGACTGAAACTGAAAGCAGGGTCTGTGCCGTGAACTCACAGATGAATAAAACAGAAGGCCTGAGCCACCGAGGCCGGTGCCCCCGAGGCCTGTGCCCTCGAACCCAGAGACAGGTCTGTGCCCAAGAACCCCCGAGGCCCCTGAGCCCCCGACACCTGTGTCCCCGAGGCCTTTGCCCCCGAGGCCTGCCTAGAGTGAGATGGGAGAAGAGAGGCTTGGGTGGGAGTTGAACGAGAGCATCACATGCCATCCAGTGAGGTGCCAGCCAGGCTGGGGGCCGAAAGGATCTACTCAGTTCAGGAGGCTTCTCAAACTGAGCTGTTGTGGCAGATGTTCGGTTAAGAAAATGACCCCTGGGCAGCAACTGATGAACGTTGTTTGTGAGAGTTCAAAGTCAATCTGCAGCTCTCTACAAATGACTCAAATAAACACAAAAACAAATACATACATATGTAAACAAATAAGTTAATATATACATACACAAATATATACGTAGATAAATAATGCGGGCCTTTACTGTAGGCTGGTACAGACTCTTCTGTAAACTGTAAAAATACTTTCAGATATTTGAAATATACACTTATAAACGTCACCTCACCCAGCGATTACCTAAAGCGACCTCAAAAAGTTTGGATTCCTTAATCCTTGCATAAATCGAACTATTTTTCTATATGTACTAAAGACGGAACCATACTATATAACTTGCATGTTTTTTCTGAGTAATCTCTCTTTTACGGCTGTCTCGGTTTCTGTCACGAGCCCCAGGTGTTCCTGGAAATAGGTACAATTGCTAGCGCCTCCTGGAAGTGGTGCATTCGCACAAGATGTCTTTGCCTTGTGTTGCTTTCGACAGGTCTCTTTGTTACAGTCTTTTTGCATAACATAGTTATTGTAACTAGTGACATCCTTTTGCATTGCGTGTTCTGGCAGCAAAAATAACTCTTTGTTATATAAGGAACATGCAAGCTGGAAGCTCTCAAAGTCTGCACTGGAATAACAGACTCAGGGAGTATAAGATGGGGTTTCGTGACTGTTAATACTTCAAGCTTTTGTGAAACTTTTCTCAAGTCCCTTACTAGTTTTGTCAGTGTGCAGCATTGAAATCACAATGGGAAAAACAGGCCTTGACCACTGAAAGTCCTTTTTAGGTCGAGCGACCAATCTCAATGCGCATGTGCATTGAGCGGGAGCTCGATATATAGGGACTTAAACAAAGCTTACCGAGATCAGGCGATTCCCAGGCGATTTCTTGCAGTGCCCGTGAAAGCTCGCTCAATGCGCATGCGCATTGCCATAAAAAGCGCGTGCACAGACACCAGCCCCCCTCCCACAGTCATCCCCCAGCGTGCGCTGTGCCAACAAGCCTTTGAAGTGAAGCTTAGCTTCACTTCAAAGGTATCCGCTACCCCCGCCCCCTGCTTCACACGTTTCTCGCATTTCTCCTCCCTCCCTCGCCCTTCAGCGTGCCCTGTTCACCCTGCTCCCTTTCTTCCTTTGTTCTTTCCTTTCCTTCTTTTGGCCCGTCAGCCTCCATCCTTTCTTTCCCTCTTCCTTGTTTGTTGTTGCAGTTTTTATACTGCTTGTTTTTCATTTTCAATACTCTGACCCTTGCTTGGCTTCACAGCACAAAGACCCCCCACCTTGTTGCTTTAAGGCAGACGCACCTGAAGGTCGGCTTTAACTATTATGGGAGGCTTGTTTTTTAAACAAATTTCTTGGGGGCTGTTTTTATAAAATTAACAAAGCATGTGAAACATCTTTTCACACAGATCTCACCTATTTTGACCTCTGAAGCTAACCAATTTCTCTCTCCATACTCCGTGTATTTACTGAAAATAATGGGCATTTGTTCGAAAAATCTAGAGCACCCATTCTTGTCTCAGATTTTATTACCACATAACTCCGTTTTGCCTGCAAATTATGATAATATCAACTGAAAAATGCATTTCATCCACATATTGAGAAAGTCCAGTAAATTCCCTAAGAAATAGCCAAATGATTTTTTTTCCACTCATTGATTATTTATTATTATTCGTTTTTCACTTTGCTCGTTTTTTCACAAAGCCCGTGTGCAATCTTTGAACAGGTTTAAGACCCGCACGTTGATTAGTTTTGAGCCTCCACATGCTGGGCAGATACATTATTGTGTTCCTGACAGCATAGACTCACGCTCTCTGAAACATATTTAAACCTGTTTTCATTAGAGAAAACAGTCTTTTATCGAGATACCGTCACTTTTCAACTATATCTTCAGTATGTAATGCTGCGTTATCATGCTCCGCCCCACAAGCTTCCCCCAGCGTGCGCTCTGGCTCAGCCGAGCCGCACTCCTCTCACACCTCTCACACACAAGTGAAGCTTCACTTCAAAGCTCCCACAGATGATGATAAACACCCGCAGGCACGCATTCACACGGAAACAGTCGCAAACACACAAACACTTCTACAACAGATGTCCCTTCAACCATTTTCTAACAAAGACTGACAGAGACACACAGACCTTCCCAGAATAAATGCACGTGAAAACGGACAGACACGCACCAGGACACACCACACAGACGCACACTGTAGGGGTGTAACAATTTCCTACCACTCACGCCTTCAGGGTCACCAGGTCACGTGCATGTTACCCACCTGTGTGCCACTGCTGTTGTGTCAATAATGCCCAGCTCTGCTGATACAAGGCTTCTAGACAATATACACAACCACCCCATCCACCACCACCACCGCATCCACCATCACCACATCTACCGCATCCACCACCACATCCACCATCACCACCACATCCACCACCACCACATCCAACATCACCTCCACATCCACCATGACATCCACCACCACCACCACATCCACCACCACCGCATCCACCACCACCGCATCCACCACCACCACCACACCCACCACCACTACATCCACCACCACATCCACTACAACCAACACCCCATCCACCACTACCACCACCACCGCATCCACCACCGCATCCACTGCATCCACCACCACATCCACCGCATACACCACCACATCCACCATCACCACCACATCCACCATCACATCCACCACCACCACCACATCCACCACCACATCCACCATCACCTCCACATCCACCATGACATCCACCGCCACATCCACCACCACATCCACCACCATCACATCCACCACCGCCACATCCACCACCACCACCACATCCACCACCACTTCCACCACCACCGCATCCACCACCACCACATCCACCACCACCACATCCACCACCACCACATCCACCACCACTTCCACCACCACCACACCCACCACCATCACTTCCACCACCACATCCACCACCACATCCACCACCACTTTCACCACATCCACAACCACCACATCCACCACCACCACATCAACCACATCCACCACCACCACATCACCACCACATCCACCACCTCCACCACCACCACATCCACCACCACATCCACCCCCACATCCACCACCATCACCACCACATCCACCATCACCACCACCACCACATCCACCACCACCATATCCCCCAGATCCACCACCACCACCACATCTATATGTGTGTGGCTCTGTGTGTGTGTAGGTGCAAATGCAATGTTCTTGGATTTTCGTCACAATAAAATACACTGAACATAATCTTCACAAAAGTTATTTGCAAACGTTTAAGCTATTGCCATTATAAATTACAATAACTTTTATTTAAGTATTAATTATTTACAAAATTAAAAGCCATTGTTATTTGTAATATCAATACATCTAAGTCACGTAAATACAACACACATTGCATTACAAATGCTATAGGTGTCACATTTGCAAAAGTTAAAACTATTGACATTGTAACTGACAAAGCTATTAATTTTGCTACTTTCAAAACCAACACAAAAATAAAATAAGTGTCATTTACAATACCAATAGCTCAAACTTTCGTAATGCGAGACCTATTGCATTTCAAATGCTTGTTTAAATGATGTTCTATGCCAGTTGTACAGGTACAATGCTGTTTTGTTCAGGTGAAAAATGACAGGGTCGTTGAGGCCTGTGCCCCTGAGGCCTGTGCCCCAGAGTCCTGCCTCGAGCGAGATGGGAGAAGAGCGGGCCGGGAGGTTTGTAACCAGGCCTCACATCAATCACGCCGGTTATTGGGCGATTGCACTGTTTCAAATGACGGCAGCAGAAGGGTGCTGGGCTCGCGGGTTTTGTGTGATGTGTTTTTTGTCCACACACATGACCTGGGGGCAGCGGGGGTATGAGGCGCCCCAGCCCTCAGGGCGGAACACGCTCAGCGTCGGATTGGTAACGCGGGCAGTCGGGCAATGCCCGAGGGGCCGGTGTCTGAGCTGCAGCTGTGGGCTGCTTTTTTGAGCAGCCTGGGGGCCGATTTAGGCAGTTTCTGCACTGTCAGGATGCCCCCAGCGGGTGCTCCAGTGGCCTTTCTGGAGGCAGATGGGCCTCCATTATCTTCCTTGCATCAATTGGCAGAGGTGTCAATCCCTTTCTCTCCCTGGGCCGGTCGATTAATAAATGCTGATTGGGCGGGGGCAGGGGGCCTGAGCAAAAGTGGCCTCACTTGTTTCAGGTGTGGTTCAACAGTGTAAACTAATCGGTGCATTTTTTGTTACCCCTCCCACCCCCCTATAAAAAATTTCGCCGAAGCAGTGTTGTAGGGAAAGGCAATATGCAAATGTGGCCCACTTTTTTTTTGCATGCCCAGGCCGATTTTGAATCCCAATCCAACCCTGCTGGCCAGCCACTGCTTCAGTTATTCAGGCTGCCAATCATCAGCCTCTTGGTAGCCTGGCTGCTGCTGAAATCTTTTCATTGCCATTTTTTTCCTGCACAGGTCGCAGCGGGCAAATGGGTGATGCACTCCCCGTACTGGTTGCTGCTGTTCGGTGTTTGGTAGTCAGACTGCCTTCAGGAGGGGAGGAGGGCACAGGACAACCAGAGACTGCTGGCCTCTTCCGTGGGGGCTGGGGGTGTTTGCGTGCGTCCGATGTTCCAGAGCCCATCCTACCAAAGCTCTGCAAACTGGGCCAAGGACAGGAAGAAGACCTACAGTTTTTGACTACAGAGATTTAGGACTGTTTGCCTCATGACTTAGGGGTCGATTAGGATCGCGGACGGACTTGCGTCCGTCCGCGACCCCAGAGCAGGAGGGAACCTCCGCATGGCATGCGGAGATCCCTCCTGTGCAATTAGGATGTGACCGCCACCCTGGCGGTCACATCCTCTATTTTTAACATTGCAGCGGGTGCAGCTTCAAGCTGCACCCGCGGCAATGTTAAAAATGCACGCATTTCATTTGCATGCAGAAAGAGGCAGGCACCGCGCGGTGCCTGCCGCTTTCTGCATGCAAATGCAGGAGGGTACCATAGGTACCCCCCATGTGCACCCCCCACCCCCCCTTCACCTAGGGGGCCCGCAACGGGCCCCCGCAGTGAAGATCCGTATGCTTTTCCACGGTGGAAAACCCGCCGTGGAAAAGCACTTTTTAAAGCCCATCCTGATATGGCGGACGGTGTCTGAGAGACACCGTCACCATATCAGAGCTTTTCCGCCGCGGTTGTAAGCCGACCGTGGCGAAAAAGCTGCGGACGGAAACCAGGACCCACCAGCCATCCTAATGTGGCGGTGGGTCCTTGGTCAGTCCGCTGCGGTTTTTCCGCATCCTCTGGGCCGGCGGTGGCTTCCGCCGGCCCGAGGATGCGGAAAAACCGCAATCATAATCGGCCCCAAAATGTGTGCATTTTGTATTTGTAAGGTGAACTGAAATACACTCTGGCTGGGGTCGCACAACAGTGTGAAAGGTGAAAACAGGCCTTAAGTTTATTGAAACAAACAAATAAAAAACGTCTTCCTTTCTGATGTCTAAGTATTTTGAAAAGTCGGATCGAAACTAGAAGTGCAACAGTGGCATGTTACTTCTTAAAAACTGAAGAGTAATGGAAAGAAAGCTTTATAGAAGGATCAAACAAATCAATATTTATAAGAGTGTTTATGTGCTGCACGCCGAGGACGCAGAGATCAGACAGTAGTTTGCTTGCTGCTCTCACTCACTTGGTGCTGGGATTACATTTTCTAGGAGCGCTTTCCTGTCCATTCCACTCCAGTACTTTATGAGTTAGACCTGAGAGATGCTACGCAGGAGTCATCCTCAAGGGACAAACGACTCGGCTGCATCTGCACTTCCCTAGTCAGTAATACCAACATTATTTTAAAAACACGAGGTCACACTACTGGCCAGCACCCCCCACCCCTAAACATTGTTCCAGCTCTCCTATTCAGCGCTTGCTCTCATCGCTGCGGTGGGGGCAGTCACAGCTTCACAGGGAGGGTCATGTGTGGGGGGGGGGGGGGGGGGGGGTACAAAGGGCTCATCGCTCAACAGACACTCCACAGCAGAACAACTTGTCTGTACAGCCCAGTCCGTATCTTTATAAACGAGAACCTCTTTACTACACTTTAAAACATAATACTACACACAACAAAAATACAGTTCCTCACAGTGAGGTGCCCTGAGGCCTGGTCAGGTTATAACTTACCAGGGGTACATAGCGGTCGCGCTGCTTGCATCTTACATAATCTGGGGGGGGGGGGACGGAAAAACAGACTCACCTCAGGCCTGCTGACTAGTGACACAGGGGGCTAGCCTACAATTATGTCATGTGGATTGTGGCCGCTTCTGTACCGTCCGTCCGTCCGTGGACCGTGGCAGCTGCTCCTCAACGCATGTCCCTATTCACAAAGGATTTTGCTAGAGAGGGTCGGAGAAACCGAGAGATGGTCGGAAACAGCGTGAGGGTCGGAAAAACCGAGGGTGGGCCGGAGAAACCGAGGGTGGGTCGGAGAAACCGAGGGTGTGCCGGAGATACCGAGGGTGGGTCGGAAAAACCGAGGGTGGGCCGGAGAAACCGAGGGTGGGCCGGAGAAACCGAGGGAGGGTCGGAAAAACCGAGGGTAGGCCGGAGATACCGAGGGTAGGTCGGAAAAACCGAGGGTGGGCCGGAGAAACCGAGGGTGGGTCGGAGAAACCGAGGGTGGGTCGGAGATACCGACGGAGGGTCGGAAAAACCGAGGGTAGGTCGAGGATACCGAGGGTGGGTCGGAAAAACCGAGGGTGGGCCGGAGAAACCGAGGGTGGGTCGGAGATACCGAGGGAGGGTCGGAAAAACCGAGGGTAGGCCCGAGATACCGAGGGTGCGTCGGAAAAACCGAGGGTGGGCCGGAGAAACCGAGGGTGGGTCGGAAATACCGAGGGTGGGTCGGAAATACCGAGGGAGGGTCGGAAAAACCGAGGGTAGGCCGGAGATACCGAGGGTGGGTCGGAAAAACCGAGGGTGGGCCGGAGAAACCGAGGGTGAGTCGGAAAAACCGAGGGTGAGTCGGAAAACCCGAGGGTGGGTCGGAAAACCCGAGGGAGGGTCGGAAAAACCGAGGGAGGGTCGGAGAAAGCCAGAGAGGGTCGGTGTGTAAACTACTCGGTGCATTTTTTGTTACCCCCCCCCCCCCCCCCCCCCCCCCCCCCCTATAAAACATTTCGCCGAAGCAGTGTTGTAGGGAAAGGCAATATGCAAATGTGGGCCACTTTTTTTTTGCATGCCCAGGCCGATTTTGAATCCCAATCCAACCCTGCTGGCCAGCCACTGCTTCAGTTATTCAGGCTGCCAATCATCAGCCTCTTGGTAGCCTGGCTGCTGCTGAAATCTTTTCATTGCCATTTGTTTCCTGCACAGGTCGCAGCGGGCAAATGGGTGATGCACCCCCCGTACTCGTTGCTGCTGTTCGGTGTTTGGTAGTCAGACTGCCTTCGGGAGGGGAGGAGGGCACAGGACAACCAGAGACTGCTGGCCTCTTCCGTGGGGGCTGGGGGTGTTTGCGTGCGTCCGATGTTCCAGAGCCCATCCTACCAAAGCTCTGCAAACTGGGCCAAGGACAGGAAGAAGACCAAATGTAGAATGCGACATAAAGATGTCTTTTGAAGT